>NC_136063.1:2005043730-2005048730 GCF_964261635.1 Lissotriton helveticus
GACACAGACAGACAGACACAGACAGACACAGACAGACACAGACAGACACAGACAGACACAGACAGACACAGACAGACAGACACAGACAGACACAGACAGACAGACACAGACAGACAGACACAGACAGACAGACAGACACAGAGACAGACAGACAGACAGACAGACACAGACAGACAGACAGACAGACACAGACAGACACAGACACAGACAGACACAGACAGACACAGACAGACAGACAGACAGACACAGGCAGACAGACAGACAGACACAGGCAGACAGACACAGACAGACACAGACAGACACAGACAGACACAGACAGACACAAACAGACAGACAGACAGACACAGGCAGACAGACACAGGCAGACAGACACAGACAGACACAGACAGACAGACACAGACAGACACAGACAGACACACACAGACAGACACACACAGACAGACAGACACAGACAGACAGACACAGACAGACACAGACAGACACAGACAGACAGACACAGACAGACAGACAGACAGACACAGACAGACAGACACAGACAGACAGACAGACACAGACAGACACAGACAGACAGACACAGACAGACAGACACAGACAGACAGACACAGACAGACAGACACAGACAGACAGACACAGACAGACAGACACAGACAGACAGACACAGACAGACAGACACAGACACACACAGACAGACAGACACAGACAGACAGACACAGACAGACAGACAGACACAGACAGACAGACAGACACAGACAGACAGACACAGACACACACAGACAGACAGACACAGACAGACAGACACAGACAGACAGACAGACACAGACAGACAGACAGACACAGACAGACAGACACCGACACACACAGACAGACACAGACAGACAGACACAGACAGACAGACAGACACAGACAGACAGACAGACACAGACAGACAGACACAGACAGACAGACAGACAGACAGACAGACACAGACAGACAGACACAGACAGACAGACAGACACAGACAGACAGACACAGACAGACAGACAGACATACACAGACAGACAGACACAGACAGACAGAGACAGACAGACAGACATACACAGACAGACAGACACAGACAGACAGACACAGACACAGACAGACAGACACAGACAGACAGACACAGACAGACACAGACAGACACAGACAGACAGACAGACACAGACAGACACAGACAGACAGACAGACACAGACAGACAGACACAGACAGACAGACAGACACAGACAGACAGACACAGACAGACAGACACAGACAGACAGACACAGGCAGACAGACACAGGCAGACAGACAGACAGACACAGGCAGACAGACACAGACAGACACAGACAGACACAGACAGACACAGACAGACAGACAGACACAGGCAGACAGACACAGGCAGACAGACACAGACAGACACAGACAGACAGACACAGACAGGCACAGACAGACACACACAGACAGACAGACACAGACAGACAGACACAGACAGACACAGACAGACACAGACAGACACAGACAGACAGACAGACACAGACAGACAGACAGACACAGACAGACAGACAGACAGACACAGACAGACAGACAGACAGACACAGACAGACACAGACAGACAGACACAGACAGACAGACACAGACAGACAGACAGACACAGACAGACACAGACACACACAGACAGACAGACACAGACAGACAGACACAGACAGACAGACACAGACAGACAGACACAGACAGACAAACAGACAGACAGACACAGACAGACAGACACAGACAGACAGACAGACACAGACAGACAGACACAGACAGACAGACAGACATACACAGACAGACAGACACAGACAGACAGAGACAGACAGACAGACATACACAGACAGACAGACACAGACAGACAGACACAGACACAGACAGACAGACACAGACAGACAGACACAGACAGACACAGACAGACACAGACAGACAGACAGACACAGACAGACACAGACAGATAGACAGACAAAGACAGACACAGACAGACAGACACAGACAGATAGACAGACACAGACAGACACAGACAGATAGACAGACACAGACAGACACAGACAGACAGACACAGACAGACAGACACAGACAGACAGACACAGACAGACAGACACAGACAGACACAGACAGACACAGACAGACAGACACAGACAGACACAGACAGACACAGACAGACACAGACAGACACAGACAGACACAGACAGACACAGACAGACACAGACAGACACAGACAGACACAGACAGACAGACACAGACACAGACAGACAGACACAGACAGACACAGACAGACAGACACAGACAGACACAGACACAGACACAGACACAGACAGACACAGACAGACACAGACAGACAGACACAGACAGACAGACAGACACAGACAGACACAGACAGATAGACAGACACAGACAGACACAGACAGACACAGACAGACACAGACAGACACAGACAGACACAGACAGACACAGACATACAGACACAGACAGACACAGACAGACAGACAGACAGACAGACAGACACAGACAGACAGACACAGACAGACAGAGACAGACAGACAGACACAGGCAGACAGACACAGACAGACACAGACAGACAGACACAGACAGACACAGACAGACAGACACAGACAGACACAGGCAGACAGACACAGACAGACACAGACAGACACAGACAGACACAGACAGACACAGACATACAGACACAGACAGACACAGACAGACAGACAGACAGACAGACAGACAGACACAGACAGACACAGACAGACAAAGACAGACAGACAGACACAGGCAGACAGACACAGACAGACACAGACAGACAGACACAGACAGACACAGACAGACAGACACAGACAGACAGACACAGACAGACACAGACAGACACACAGACAGACACACAGACAGACACAGACACAGACAGACAGACACAGACAGACACAGACAGACACAGACAGACACAGACAGACAGACACCGACAGACACAGACAGACACAGACAGACACCGACAGACACCGACAGACACCGACAGACACCGACAGACACCGACAGACACCGACAGACACCGACAGACACCGACAGACACCGACAGACACCGACAGACACAGACAGACACAGACAGACACAGACAGACAGACAGACACAGACAGACAGACACAGACACAGACAGACACAGACAGACAGACACAGACAGACAGACACAGACAGACAGACACAGACACAGACAGACACAGACACAGACAGACAGACAGACACAGACAGACACAGACAGACACAGACAGACACAGACAGACACAGACACAGACAGACACAGACAGACAGACACAGACAGACACAGACAGACAGACACAGACAGACAGACACAGACAGACACAGACAGACACAGACAGACAGACACAGACAGACACAGACAGACAGACAGACACAGACAGACAGACAGACAGACACAGACAGACACAGACACAGACAGACACAGACAGACACAGACAGACAGACAGACACAGACAGACAGACACACACAGACAGACACACACAGACAGACACTGACAGACACAGACAGACAGACACAGACAGACAGACACAGACAGACAGACACAGACAGACAGACACAGACAGACAGACACAGACAGACAGACAGGCACAGACAGGCACAGACAGACACAGACAGACACAGACAGACAGACAGACACAGACAGACAGACACAGACAGACAGACAGACAGACAGACACACAGACACAGACAGACACAGACAGACACAGACAGACAGACACAGACAGACACAGACAGACACAGACAGACACAGACACAGAGAGACACAGACACAGACAGACAGACACAGACAGACACAGACAGACACAGACAGACACAGACAGACACAGACACAGAGAGACACAGACACAGACAGACAGACACAGACAGACAGACACAGACAGACAGACAGACACACAGACACACAGACACAGACAGACACAGACAGACACAGACAGACAGACACAGACAGACACAGACAGACAGACAGACACAGACAGACAGACAGACACAGACAGACAGACAGACACAGACAGACAGACACAGACAGACACAGACAGACACAGACAGACAGACACAGACAGACAGACACAGACAGACAGACACAGACAGACAGACACAGACAGACACAGACAGACAGACAGACACAGACAGACAGACAGACACAGACAGACACAGACACAGACAGACAGACACAGACAGACAGACACAGACAGACAGACACAGACAGACACAGATAGACAGACACAGATAGACAGACACAGATAGACAGACACAGATAGACAGACACAGATAGACAGACACAGATAGACAGACACAGACAGACAGACACAGACAGACACAGACAGACACAGACAGACACCGACAGACAGACACAGACACAGACACAGACAGACACCGACAGACAGACACCGACAGACACAGACAGACAGACAGACACAGACAGACAGACAGACACAGACAGACACAGACACAGACAGACAGACACAGACAGACAGACACAGACAGACAGACACAGACAGACACAGATAGACAGACACAGATAGACAGACACAGATAGACAGACACAGATAGACAGACACAGATAGACAGACACAGATAGACAGACACAGACAGACAGACACAGACAGACACAGACAGACACAGACAGACACCGACAGACAGACACAGACACAGACACAGACAGACACCGACAGACAGACACCGACAGACACAGACAGACACAGACAGACACAGACAGACACAGACAGACACAGACAGACACACAGACACACAGACAGACACAGACAGACACAGACAGACAGACACAGACAGACAATGACAGACAGACACAGACAGACACAGACAGACACAGACACAGACAGACAGACACAGACAGACAGACACAGACAGACAGACACAGACACAGACACAGACAGACACAGACACAGACAGACACAGACACAGACAGACAGACACAGACAGACA
>NC_136063.1:2005053730-2005063730 GCF_964261635.1 Lissotriton helveticus
CACAGACAGACAGACACAGACACAGACAGACACAGACAGACAGACACAGACAGATAGACAGACAGACAGACAGACACAGACAGACACAGACAGACACAGACAGACACAGACAGACAGACAGAGACAGACAGACAGACACAGACAGACAGACACAGACAGACAGACACAGACAGACACAGACAGACAGACACAGACAGACACAGACAGACAGACACAGACAGACAGACACAGACAGACAGACACAGACAGACAGACACAGACAGACAGACACAGATAGACAGACACAGACAGACACAGATAGACAGACACAGACACAGACAGACACAGACAGACAGACACAGACAGACAGACACAGACAGACAGACAGACACAGACAGACAGACACAGACAGACACAGACAGACACAGACAGACAGACACAGACAGACACAGACAGACAGACACAGACAGACACAGACAGACAGACAGACACAGACAGACACAGACACAGACAGACACAGACAGACACAGACAGACACAGACAGACAGACAGACAGACACAGACAGACACAGACAGACACAGACAGACAGACAGACACAGACAGACACAGACAGACAGACAGACAGACACCGACAGACACCGACAGACACCGACAGACACAGACAGACACAGACAGACACAGACAGACAGACACAGACAGACAGACACAGACAGACAGACACAGACAGACACAGACAGACACAGACAGACACAGACAGACACAGACAGACACAGACAGACACAGACACACACAGACACACACAGACAGACAGACACACACAGACAGACACAGACACAGACAGACACAGACAGACAGACAGACACAGACAGACACGGATAGACAGACAGACACAGACAGACAGACAGACACAGACAGACACAGACAGACACAGACACAGACAGACAGACAGACACAGACAGACAGACACAGACAGACACAGACAGACACAGACAGACAGACACAGACAGACACAGACAGACAGACACAGACACAGACAGACACAGACAGACAGACACAGACAGACACAGACAGACACAGACAGACAGACACAGACAGACACAGACAGACACAGACAGACACAGACAGACACAGACAGACAGACACAGACAGACAGACAGACACAGACAGACACAGACAGACACAGACAGACAGACAGACACACAGTCACAGACAGTCACAGACAGACACAGACAGATAGACAGACAGACAGACACAGACAGACAGACACAGACAGACACAGACACAGACAGACACAGACAGACACAGACACAGACAGACACAGACAGACACAGACAGACACAGACAGACACAGACACAGACACAGACAGACAGACAGACACAGACAGACAGACACACAGACACAGACAGACAGACACAGACAGACAGACACACAGACACAGACAGACACACAGACACAGACAGACACACAGACACAGACAGACACACAGACACACAGACAGACACAGACAGACACAGACAGACACAGACAGACACAGACAGACAGACATACACAGACAGACACAGACAGACACAGACAGACAGACACAGATAGACAGACAGACAGACACAGACAGACACAGATAGACAGACAGACACAGACAGACACAGACAGACAGACACAGACAGACACAGACAGACACAGACAGACACAGACAGACACAGACAGACACAGACAGACAGACACAGACAGACACAGACAGACACAGACAGACACAGACAGACACAGACAGACACAGACAGACACAGACAGACAGACAGACACAGACAGACACAGACAGACACAGACAGACACAGACAGACACAGACAGACACAGACAGACAGACACAGACAGACACAGACAGACACAGACAGACAGACACACAGACACAGACAGACAGACACAGACAGACAGACAGACAGACACCGACAGACACCGACAGACACCGACAGACACAGACAGACACCGACAGACACCGACAGACACCGACAGACACAGACAGACAGACACAGACAGACAGACACAGACAGACACAGACAGACAGGCACAGACAGGCACAGACAGACACAGACAGACACAGACAGACAGACACAGACAGACAGGCACAGACAGGCACAGACAGGCACAGACAGACACAGACAGACAGACAGACACACACAGACAGACACAGACACAGACAGACACAGACAGACAGACACACACAGACAGACACAGACAGACACAGACACAGACAGACACAGACACAGACACAGACAGACAGACAGACACAGACAGACACAGACAGACACAGACAGACACAGACAGACACAGACAGACACAGACAGACAGACACAGACAGACAGACAGACAGACACACAGACACAGACAGACAGACACAGACAGACACAGACAGACAGACAGACAGACAGACAGACACCGACAGACACCGACAGACACCGACAGACACCGACAGACACAGACAGACACAGACAGACACAGACAGACAGACACAGACAGACACAGACAGACACAGACAGACACAGACAGACACAGACAGACAGACACAGACAGACACAGACAGACAGACACAGACAGACAGACACAGACAGACAGACACAGACAGACAGACACAGACAGACAGGCACAGACAGGCACAGACAGACAGACACAGACAGACAGACAGGCACAGACAGGCACAGACAGGCACAGACAGACACAGACAGACACAGACACACACAGACAGACACAGACAGACACAGACAGACACAGACACAGACAGACAGACAGACACAGACAGACACAGACAGACACAGACAGACACAGACACAGACAGACACAGACAGACAGACACAGACAGACAGACACAGACAGACAGACACAGACAGACACAGACAGACACAGACAGACAGACACAGACAGACAGACACAGACAGACACAGACAGACAGACACAGACAGACAGACAGACAGACACAGACAGACAGACAGACACAGACAGACACAGACACAGACAGACACAGACACAGACAGACACAGACAGACAGACACAGACAGACAGACACAGACAGACAGACACAGACAGACAGACAGACACAGACAGACACAGACAGACAGACAGACACAGACAGACAGACACAGACAGACAGACACAGACAGACAGACACAGACAGACAGACACAGACAGACAGACACAGCCAGACACAGACACAGCCAGACACAGACACAGACAGACACAGACAGACAGACACAGACAGACACAGACAGACAGACACAGACAGACACAGACAGACAGACACAGACAGACACAGACAGACAGACACAGACAGACAGACACAGACAGACAGACACAGACAGACAGACACAGACAGACACAGACAGACAGACAGACACACAGACACACAGACAGACAGACACACAGACACACACAGACAGACAGACACAGACAGACAGACACAGACAGACACAGACAGACAGACACAGACAGACAGACACAGACAGACACAGACAGACACAGACAGACACAGACAGACACAGACAGACAGACACACACAGACAGACACAGACAGACAGACACAGACAGACAGACACAGACAGACAGACACAGACAGACACAGACAGACAGACACAGACAGACAGACAGACACAGACAGACAGACACAGACAGACAGACACAGACAGACAGACACAGACAGACAGACACAGACAGACAGACACAGACAGACACAGACAGACACAGACAGACAGACACAGACAGACAGACACAGACAGACACAGACAGACACAGACAGACACAGACAGACAGACACAGACAGACAGACACAGACAGACAGACACAGACAGACAGACACAGATAGACAGACACAGATAGACAGACACAGATAGACAGACACAGATAGACAGACAGACACAGACAGACAGACACAGACAGACACAGACAGACACAGACAGACACCGACAGACAGACACAGACACAGACAGACAGACACAGACAGACAGACACAGACAGACAGACACAGACACAGACAGACACAGACAGACACAGACACAGACAGACACAGACAGACAGACACAGACAGACAGACACAGACAGACACCGACAAACACAGACAGACACAGACAGACAGACACAGACAGACAGACAGACACAGACAGACACAGACAGACACAGACAGACAGGCACAGACAGACACAGACAGACACAGACAGACACAGACAGACAGACACACACAGACACACACAGACAGACACAGACAGACAGACAATGACAGACAATGACAGACAGACACAGACAGACAGACACAGACAGACACAGACAGACACAGACAGACAGACACAGACAGACAGACACAGACACAGACAGACAGACACAGACAGACACAGACAGATAGACAGACACAGACAGACAGACACAGACAGACACAGACAGACAGACACAGACAGACAGACAGACAGACAGACAGACACAGACACAGACAGACAGACACAGACAGACACAGACAGACACAGACAGACAGACACAGACAGACACAGACAGACAGACACAGACAGACACAGACAGACACACAGACAGACACACAGACAGACACAGACACAGACAGACAGACACAGACAGACACAGACAGACACAGACAGACACAGACAGACAGACACCGACAGACACAGACAGACACAGACAGACAGACAGACACAGACAGACAGACACAGACAGACAGACACAGACAGACAGACACAGACAGACAGACAGACACAGACAGACAGACACAGACAGACAGACACAGACAGACAGACAGACACAGACAGACAGACACAGACAGACAGACACAGACAGACAGACACAGACAGACACAGACAGACAGACACAGACAGACAGACACAGACACAGACAGACAGACACAGACAGACACAGACAGATAGACAGACACAGACAGACAGACACAGACAGACACAGACAGACAGACACAGACAGACAGACAGACAGACAGACAGACACAGACACAGACAGACAGACACAGACAGACACAGACAGACACAGACAGACAGACACAGACAGACACAGACAGACAGACACAGACAGACACAGACAGACACAGACAGACACACAGACAGACACACAGACAGACACAGACACAGACAGACAGACACAGACAGACACAGACAGACACAGACAGACAGACACCGACAGACACCGACAGACACAGACAGACACAGACAGACACCGACAGACACCGACAGACACAGACAGACACAGACAGACACAGACAGACACAGACAGACAGACACAGACAGACACAGACAGACAGACACAGACAGACAGACACAGACAGACACAGACAGACACAGACAGACAGACAGACACAGACAGACACAGACACAGACAGACACAGACACAGACAGACAGACACAGACAGACAGACACAGACAGACAGACAGACACAGACAGACAGACAGACAGACACAGACAGACACAGACACAGACAGACACAGACAGACACAGACAGACAGACAGACACAGACAGACAGACACACACAGACAGACACACACAGACAGACACTGACAGACACAGACAGACAGACACAGACAGACAGACACAGACAGACAGACACAGACAGACAGACACAGACAGACAGACACAGACAGACAGACAGGCACAGACAGGCACAGACAGACACAGACAGACACAGACAGACAGACAGACACAGACAGACAGACACAGACAGACAGACAGACAGACAGACACACAGACACAGACAGACACAGACAGACACAGACAGACAGACACAGACAGACACAGACAGACACAGACAGACACAGACACAGAGAGACACAGACACAGACAGACAGACACAGACAGACACAGACAGACACAGACAGACACAGACAGACACAGACACAGAGAGACACAGACACAGACAGACAGACACAGACAGACAGACACAGACAGACAGACAGACACACAGACACACAGACACAGACAGACACAGACAGACACAGACAGACAGACACAGACAGACACAGACAGACAGACAGACACAGACAGACAGACAGACACAGACAGACAGACAGACACAGACAGACAGACACAGACAGACACAGACAGACACAGACAGACAGACACAGACAGACAGACACAGACAGACAGACACAGACAGACACAGACAGACAGACAGACACAGACAGACAGACAGACACAGACAGACACAGACACAGACAGACAGACACAGACAGACAGACACAGACAGACAGACACAGACAGACACAGATAGACAGACACAGATAGACAGACACAGATAGACAGACACAGATAGACAGACACAGATAGACAGACACAGATAGACAGACACAGACAGACAGACACAGACAGACACAGACAGACACCGACAGACAGACACAGACACAGACACAGACAGACACCGACAGACAGACACAGACAGACACAGACAGACACAGACAGACACAGACAGACACAGACAGACACACAGACACACAGACAGACACAGACAGACACAGACAGACAATGACAGACAGACACAGACAGACACAGACAGACACAGACACAGACAGACAGACACAGACAGACAGACACAGACAGACAGACACAGACACAGACACAGACAGACACAGACACAGACAGACACAGACACAGACAGACAGGCACAGACAGACACAGACAGACACAGACACAGACAGACACAGACACAGACAGACAGACACAGACAGACACAGACAGACACAGACAGACACAGACAGACAGACACAGACAGACAGACACAGACAGACACACAGACAGACACAGACACAGACAGACACACAGACACACAGACACACAGACACACAGACAGACACAGACAGACACAGACAGACACAGACAGACACAGACAGACAGACAGACAGACAGACACAGACAGACACAGACAGACACAGACAGACACAGACAGACAGACACAGACAGACAGACACAGACAGACACACAGACAGACACAGACAGACACACAGACAGACACAGACAGACACAGACAGACACAGACAGACACAGACACAGACAGACACACAGACACACAGACACACAGACAGACACAGACAGACACAGACAGACACAGACAGACAGACAGACAGACAGACACAGACAGACACAGACAGACAGACACAGACAGACACAGACAGACACAGACACACACAGACACACACAGACAGACAGACAGACAGACAGACACACACAGACAGACACAGACACAGACAGACACAGACAGACAGACAATGACAGACACAGACAGACACAGACAGACACAGACACAGACAGACACAGACAGACACAGACACAGACAGACACAGACACAGACAGACACAGACAGACACAGACAGACAGACACAGACAGACAGACACAGACAGACAGACACAGACAGACACAGACACCGACAGACACCCACAGACAGACACAGACAGACACAGACAGACAGACACAGACAGACAGACACAGACAGACAGACACAGACACAGACAGACAGACACAGACAGACACAGACAGACAGACACACACAGACAGACACAGACAGACAGACAGACACAGACAGACACAGACAGACACAGACAGACAGACACAGACAGACACAGACAGACAGACACAGACAGACACAGACAGACAGACACAGACAGACACAGACAGACACACAGACAGACACACAGACAGACACACAGACACAGACAGACACAGACAGACACAGACAGACACAGACAGACAGACACAGACAGACAGACACAGACAGACAGACACAGACAGACAGACACAGACAGACACAGACAGACAGACACAGACAGACACAGACAGACACAGACAGACACAGACAGACACAGACAGACACAGACAGACAGACACAGACAGACAGACACAGACAGACAGACACAGACAGACACAGACAGACACAGACAGACAGACACACACAGACAGACACAGACACAGACAGACACAGACAGACAGACACAGACAGACAGACAATGACAGACAATGACAGACAGACACAGACAGACAGACAGAGACAGACACAGACACAGACAGACAGACACAGACACAGACAGACAGACACAGACAGACAGACACAGACAGACACAGACAGACACAGACAGACACAGACACAGACAGACACAGACAGACACACACAGACAGACACAGACAGACAGACAATGACAGACAATGACAGACAGACACAGACAGACAGACACAGACAGACACAGACAGACACAGACAGACAGACACAGACAGACAGACACAGACACAGACAGACAGACACAGACAGACACAGACAGATAGACAGACACAGACAGACAGACACAGACAGACACAGACAGACAGACACAGACAGACAGACAGACAGACAGACACAGACACAGACAGACAGACACAGACAGACACAGACAGACACAGACAGACAGACACAGACAGACACAGACAGACAGACACAGACAGACACAGACAGACACACAGACAGACACACAGACAGACACAGACACAGACAGACAGACACAGACAGACACAGACAGACACAGACAGACAGACACCGACAGACACAGACAGACACAGACAGACAGACAGACACAGACAGACAGACACAGACAGACAGACACAGACAGACAGACACAGACAGACAGACAGACACAGACAGACACAGACAGACAGACAGACACAGACAGACAGACACAGACAGACAGACACAGACAGACAGACACAGACAGACACAGACAGACAGACACAGACAGACAGACACAGACACAGACAGACAGACACAGACAGACACAGACAGATAGACAGACACAGACAGACAGACACAGACAGACACAGACAGACAGACACAGACAGACAGACAGACAGACAGACAGACACAGACACAGACAGACAGACACAGACAGACACAGACAGACACAGACAGACAGACACAGACAGACACAGACAGACAGACACAGACAGACACAGACAGACACACAGACAGACACACAGACAGACACAGACACAGACAGACAGACACAGACAGACACAGACAGACACAGACAGACAGACACCGACAGACACCGACAGACACAGACAGACACAGACAGACACCGACAGACACCGACAGACACCGACAGACACCGACAGACACCGACAGACACCGACAGACACCGACAGACACAGACAGACAGACACAGACAGACAGACACAGACAGACAGACAGACACACACAGACAGACACAGACACAGACAGACACAGACAGACAGACACAGACAGACAGACACAGACAGACAGACACAGACAGACAGACACAGACACAGACAGACACAGACAGACAGACAGACACAGACAGACACAGACAGACACAGACAGACACAGACAGACACAGACACAGACAGACACAGACAGACAGACACAGACAGACACAGACAGACAGACACAGACAGACAGACACAGACAGACACAGACAGACACAGACAGACAGACAGACACAGACAGACAGACAGACACAGACAGACACAGACACAGACAGACAGACACAGACAGACAGACACAGACAGACAGACAGACACAGACAGACAGACAGACACAGACAGACACAGACACAGACAGACACAGACAGACACAGACAGACAGACAGACACAGACAGACAGACACACACAGACAGACACACACAGACAGACACTGACAGACACAGACAGACAGACACAGACAGACAGACACAGACAGACAGACACAGACAGACAGACACAAACAGACAGACACAGACAGACAGACAGGCACAGACAGGCACAGACAGACACAGACAGACAGACAGACACAGACAGACAGACACAGACAGACAGACAGACAGACAGACACACAGACACAGACAGACACAGACAGACACAGACAGACAGACACAGACAGACAGACACAGACAGACACAGACAGACACAGACAGACACAGACACAGAGAGACACAGACACAGACAGACAGACACAGACAGACACAGACAGACACAGACAGACACAGACAGACACAGACACAGAGAGACACAGACA